>NW_026610457.1:257500-260344 GCF_029499605.1 Hyla sarda | reverse complement strand
AGTAATGGAGTACCGATTACACTGATCAATACTGTTCTATGGCAGCCTGTAGTAATGGACCGCTGATAACACTCATCAATGCTGTTCTTTGGCAGCCTGTAGTAATGGAGCACCGATAACACTGATCAATGCTGTGCTATGGCAGCCTGTAGTAATGGAGCGCCAATAACACTGATCAATGCTATGGCAGCCTGTAGTAATGGAGCACTGATAACACTTATCAATGCTATGGCAGCCTGCAGTAATGGAACGCCAATAACACTGATCAATGATATTGTAGCCTGTAGTAATGGAGCACTGATAGCACTGATCAATGATATTGTAGCCTGTAGTAATGGAGCACCGATAACACTGATCAATGCTGTTTTATGACAGCCTGCAGTAATGGAGCACGGATAAAACTGATCAATGCTATGGCAGCCTTTAGTAATGGAGCACCGATAACACTGATCAATGTTGTTCTATGGCAGCCTGTAATAATGAAGCACCGATAACACTGATCAATGCTGTGCTATGGCAGCCTGTAGGAATGGAGCGCCAATAACACTGATCAATGCTATGGCAGCCTGTAGTAATGGAGTACCGATTACACTGATCAATACTGTTCTATGGCAGCCTGTAGTAATGGACCGCTGATAACACTGATCAATGCTGTGCTATGGCAGCCTGTAGTAATGGAGCGCCAATAACAATGATCGATGCTATGGCAGCCTGATAACACTGATCAATGCTGTTCTATGGCAACCTGTAGTAATGGAGCGCCAATAACACTGATCAATGCTATGGCAGCCTGTAGTAATGGAGCACTGATAACACTTATCAATGCTATGGCAGCCTGTAGTAATGGAACGCCAATAACACTGATCAATGATATTGTTGCCTGTAGTAATGGAGCACTGATAGCACTGATCAATGATATTGTAGCCTGTAGTAATGGAGCACCGATAACACTGATCAATGCTGTTTTATGACAGCCTGCAGTAATGGAGCATGGATAAAACTGATCAATCCTATGGCAGCCTTTAGTAATGGAGCACCGATAACATTGATCAATGCTATTGCAGCCTGTAGTAATGGAGCATTGACAACACTGATCAATGCTGTTCTATGGTAGCCTGTAGTAATGGAGAGCAGATAACACTGATCAATGCTATGGCAGCCTGTCGTAATGGAGCTCCGATTATACTGATCAATGCTATGGCAGCCTGTAGTGATGGAGTGCCGACAACACTGATCAATGCTATGGCAGCCTGTAGTAATGGAGCTCTGATTATATTGATCAATGCTATTTCAGCCTGTAGTGATGGAGTGCCAACAACACTGATCAATGTTATGGCAGCCTGTAGTAATGAAGCACCAATAACAATGATCATTGCTGTTCTATGGCAGCCTGTAGTAATGGAGCACCGATAACACTGATCAATGCTATGGCAGCCTGTAGTAATGAAGTACCGATAACTGATCAATGCTATGGCAGCCTGTAGTAAGGGAGCACAGATAACACTGATCAATGCTATGGCAGCCTGTAGTAATGAAGTACCGATAACTGATCAATGCTATGGCAGCCTGTAGTAATGAAGTACCGATAACTGATCAATGCTGTTCTATGACAGCCTGTAGTAAAGGAGCACAGATAACACTGATCAATGCTATGGCAGCCTGTAGTAATGGAGCACAGATAACACTGATCAATGCTATGGCAGCCTGTAGTAATGGAGCACAGATAACACTGATCAATGCTATGGCAGCCTGTAGTAATGGAGCACAGATAACACTGATCAATGCTATGGCAGCCTGTAGTAATGGAGCACAGATAACACTGATCAATGCTATGGCAGCCTGTAGTAATGGAGCACAGATAACACTGATCAATGCTATGGCAGCCTGTAGTAATGGAGCACAGATAACACTGATCAATGCTATGGCAGCCTGTAGTAAAGGAGCACAGATAACACTGATCAATGCTATGGCAGAGTATTGTTCAGTGTTTGCAATCAAAAGATTACATGCCATAGTCCCCAATGGGGATTAAAAAAAATTTGGAAAAAACTAAAAAGTGTTAATAAATGTGAGTAAGCCCCTTCCCTGATAAAACTTTAGATCACCTCTCCTCCCCCCATTTCCCATTTTTCTAATAAAGTAATTTAAATGAAAATAAACAGAAACAAACGTGGTATCGAAGATTTCCGAACTATTAAAATATAATATTAATTCATCCGCAGTCAATGGAGTAAATGGAAAAACATTCCAAATGCAGATTTCCTTCATATAACAGAAAAGAGAAAAAGTGATTAAAAGTCCCATGAAAACAAAAATAGTCGCGGTAAAAACTACAGATCAAAGCACAAAAATCCCTCATCCAGCCGCGTAACATAAGAGTTATTGGGGTCGGAAGAGGAGAATTTTAAGTATTACAATCTTTGTACAAAAAGTTATAATTGTTTAAAAGTAGCAAAATATAAAAAATATTTAAATTGGGGATGATTGGACTCGTATGGACCTACAGATTATACACAACGTGTCCTTCACTGGGAACTGAAGCCCCTAAACGTTTTCTTTTTTCAATTTCCCCACAAATATTTTTCTTTTCTTTTTTTTTTTTTTAGTTTGCCGTAGATTTGGTGGTAAAATGTGGAGGACGTTACAAAGTTTAATCGGTAGCACAAAAAAACAAAAACAAGCCTCATATAGGTCTGTGGATGAAAAAACAAAAAACTTCACGGCCACGCCCCCCTTGATGTCACGCCACACCCCCTCAATGCAAGTCTATGGGAGGGGACAGGTTGGCCACCATGTCCCCTCCCATAGAATTAAGGGGGTGTGGCGTAACGTTACGACTCCCGC
>NW_026610457.1:237500-250000 GCF_029499605.1 Hyla sarda | reverse complement strand
GCCCCATATATATATACACACACTATACACTGCCCCATATATATATATATATATACACACACACTATACACTGCCCCATATATATACACACACTATACACTGCCCCATATATATATATATATACACACACACTATACACTGCCCCATATATATACACACACTATACACTGCCCCATATATATATACACACACTATACACTGCCCCATATATATATCTATACACACACACACACTATACACTGCCCCATATATATATATACACACACTATACACTGCCCCATATATATATATACACACACACTATACACTGCCCCATATATATATATATACACACACACTATACACTGCCCCATATATATATATACACACACTATACACTGCCCCATATATACACACACTATACACTGCCCCATATATATATACACACACACTATACACTGCCCCATATATATATACACACACACACTATACACTGCCCCATATATATATACACACACACTATACACTGCCCCATATATATATATATACACACACACACTATACACTGCCCCATATATATACACACACTATACACTGCCCCATATATATATACACACACACTATACACTGCCCCATATATATATACACACACTATACACTGCCCCATATATATATACACACACTATACACTGCCCCATATATATATATACACACACACTATACACTGCCCCATATATATATATACACACACTATACACTGCCCCATATATATATACGCACACACTATACACTGCCCCATATATATATATACACACACACACTATACACTGCCCCATATATATATACACACACTATACACTGCCCCATATATATATATATATACACACACACTATACACTGCCCCATATATATATATACACACACTATACACTGCCCCATATATACACACACACTATACACTGCCCCATATATATATACACACACTATACACTGCCCCATATATATATACACACACTATACACTGCCCCATATATATATACACACACTATACACTGCCCCATATATATATATATATACACACACACACTATACACTGCCCCATATATATATACACACTATACACTGCCCCATATATATATATATATACACACACACACTATACACTGCCCCATATATATATATATATACACACACACTATACACTGCCCCATATATATATATACACACACTATACACTGCCCCATATATAATATACACACACACACTATACACTGCCCCATATATATATATACACACACTATACACTGCCCCATATATATATACGCACACACTATACACTGCCCCATATATATATATACACACTATACACTGCCCCATATATATATACACACACTATACACTGCCCCATATATATATATATATACACACACACTATACACTGCCCCATATATATATATACACACACTATACACTGCCCCATATATACACACACACTATACACTGCCCCCATATATATATACACACACTATACACTGCCCCATATATATATACACACACTATACACTGCCCCATATATATATACACACACTATACACTGCCCCATATATATATATATATATACACACACACACTATACACTGCCCCATATATATATACACACTATACACTGCCCCATATATATATACACACACTATACACTGCCCCATATATATATACACACACTATACACTGCCCCATATATATATATATATACACACACACTATACACTGCCCCATATATATACACACACTATACACTGCCCCATATATATATATATATACACACACACTATACACTGCCCCATATATATATACACACACTATACACTGCCCCATATATATATACACACACTATACACTGCCCCATATATATATCTATACACACACACACACTATACACTGCCCCATATATATATATACACACACTATACACTGCCCCATATATATATATACACACACACTATACACTGCCCCATATATATATATATACACACACACTATACACTGCCCCATATATATATATACACACACTATACACTGCCCCATATATACACACACTATACACTGCCCCATATATATATACACACACACTATACACTGCCCCATATATATATACACACACACACTATACACTGCCCCATATATATATACACACACACTATACACTGCCCCATATATATATATATACACACACACACTATACACTGCCCCATATATATACACACACTATACACTGCCCCATATATATATACACACACACTATACACTGCCCCATATATATATACACACACTATACACTGCCCCATATATATACACACACACTATACACTGCCCCATATATATATATACACACACTATACACTGCCCCATATATATATACGCACACACTATACACTGCCCCATATATATATATACACACACACACTATACACTGCCCCATATATATATACACACACTATACACTGCCCCATATATATATATATATACACACACACTATACACTGCCCCATATATATATATACACACACTATACACTGCCCCATATATACACACACACTATACACTGCCCCATATATACACACACACTATACACTGCCCCATATATATATACACACACTATACACTGCCCCATATATATATACACACACTATACACTGCCCCATATATATATACACACACTATACACTGCCCCATATATATATATATATACACACACACACTATACACTGCCCCATATATATATACACACTATACACTGCCCCATATATATATATATATACACACACACACTATACACTGCCCCATATATATATATATATACACACACACTATACACTGCCCCATGTATATACACACACTATACACTGCCCCATATATATATACACACACACTATACACTGCCCCATATATATATATATATATACACACACTATACACTGCCCCATATATATATACACACACTATACACTGCCCCATATATATATATATATATATACACACACACTATACACTGCCCCATATATATATATATATATATATATATATATATATATATATACACACACATATTTATATATTGTCGTCTTTGTTGTGATTTTCTCATTCTTTAGGTTTATTGCTCCACCAGACATGTCGGAGTTAATACTCGGTAACAATGGGCTGGAGTTCTGTCACATGATCTTCGGGGGCCCCGGGCTCCTGTCACACACACTCCCAGGTTCCCATATGCTGCGGCCTCTGGTCGGGCTCCGGGGGGCGCCAGGTGGGATCAGACGTCTATTTCTCACATTAACAACCAGAATTATCTCAGGACTCGGCCTTCACCGGAGAAATCGACCTGCGAATAAACAGTCGAGATTACGGCAAACACTGGACACACCTGAAGGTTCTACGTAAGAAAGCTCCACGTATATCGGGTGACCGCGCAAAACATGGGGCAAATGTACTGAAAATAATAATAATTATAATATCAAGTTATTACGAGAAGCGCGTGTCTGTCCCAAAGTCAGAAAATGACAAATGTTTCCCCATTATTTGGCCTTAGTATTAATAAATCTGTCTAAAAACTTTAAACCACACCCCTCCAGATAAACCACACCCACTTTAAAAACATGTAGTAATTTTTTTTTATGCATTTTACACCAAAAACCATTGCACATACTTTGATAAATAGGGATCTCCAGAGATACAAAAACATGGCTGATTTCTTCCAAAAACAGCGCCACCCCTGTCCTCCAGGTGGTGTGTGGTATTAAAATTCAGGCCCATTAATTTCAATAGAACTGAGCTGCAGTACCACACACGACCTGAGGACAAGTGTGGTGCTGTTTTTGGAAGAAATAAGCTCTGGTTTAAAAGAGTTGTCTCGTGGTGAAAAAAACGTATCCCCTATTTGCAGGATAGGGGATACGTTTTAGTCCCGGCAGTGATGTCCCGCGTCGGCAGAGCGCAGTGTGACCGGAACGTGCACACGGAAGAAGATAGACCGGACCGTGCACACGGAAGAAGATAGACCGGACCGGAGGACCAAATGGCTGTAGTGGCGCTATGGGGGAACGCAGGAAGGGGAGTTAAAGGGTTACTCCACTACCCAGCGTCCGGAACATTGCGTTCCGAATGCTGTGTGCGAGCTTCCGTGTTCACGCGTGAACACGGAAGCTCGCACACAGCATTCGGAACTCAATGTTCCAAACGCTGGGTTGGGGAGTAACCCTTTAAAGGGGTACTCCAATGGAAAACATTTTATTTTTAAATCAACTGGTGCCAGAAAGATAAACAGATTTGTAAATTACTTCTATTAAAATAATCATAATCCTTCCAGTACTTATCAGCTGCTGAATGCTCCACACGAAGTTGTGTAGTTCTTTCCAGTCTGACCACAGTGCTCTCTGCTGACACCTCTGTCCGTGTCAGGAACTGTCCAGAGTAGGAGCAAATCCCCATCCTTCTGCTCTGGACAGTTCCTGACATGGACAGAGGTGTCAGCAGAGAGCACTGTGGTCAGACTGGAAGGAACTACCCAACTTCCTGTGGAGCATACAGCAGCTGATAAGTACTGGAAGGATTAATATTTTTTTTAAAGAGGTAATTTACAAATCGGTAGAACTTTCTGTCAACAGTTGATTTAAAAAAAAATAATAATAATAATAATTTCCACCAGAGCACCCCTTTAGGTTCTACTCACACGTACAGTATTCTGCGCAGATTTGAAGCTGTGTTCAGTCATTTCGTTTACAATTAAATCTGCGCAGAATACTGTACGTGTGAGTAGACCCTAAAGGGGTGCTCCGGTGGAAATTATTATTATTATTATTTTTTTTTAAATCAGCTGTTGACAGAAAGTTCTACCGATTTGTAAAATCCTTCCAGTACTTATCAGCTGCTGTATGCTCCACAGGAAGTTGGGTGGTTCCTTCCAGTCTGACCACAGTGCTGACCATCAATGTTTCCTCTCTCTATTTATTTATTTATTTATTTATTTTTTGCAGCACAGGGACAACGGAGTGGAAACACTTTTCAGTAGACTACTCCTTTAAAGGGGTGCTCCGGTGGAAAACTTTTTTTTTTTTTTTTAAATCAACTGGTGCCAGAAAGTTAAACAGATTTGAAAATTTCTTCAATTAAAAAATCCTAATCCTTCCAGTACTTATTATCTGCTGAATACTACAGAGGAAATTCTTTTCTTTTTGGAACACAGTGCTCTCTGCTGACATCTCTGTCCATTTTAGGAACTGTCCAGAGCAGCATATGTTTTCTATGGGGATTTTCTCCTACTCTGGACAGTTCTTAAAATGGACAGAGATGTCAGCAGAGAGCACTGTGCTCAAGATGTCAGCAGAGAGCTCTGTGTTCCAAAAAGAAAATAATTTCCTCTGTAGTATTCAGCAGCTGATAAGTACTGGAAGGATTAAGATTTTTTAACAGAAGTAATTTACAAATCTGTTTAACTTTCTGGCACCAGTTGATTTAAAAAAAATAATAATAATAATTTCCCCGGAGTACCTCTTTAATTCTGGGACAGAGAATCTGCTGAGCCCGGACGTCCCTATGAATGAGCCGAGGACACAGACCTATCTCAGGACTCTGATTTTTTTTACTCTGTGTTTCCAGTCAAATCTGAAGGCTACAAATATAAACAGATAGGAGGACGAGCGGCGCTCCCATCAGGTGACACGCTGCACGCCCGCGCACATTCATGGTGCACATTCTAGGTGTCAGTATTGTCATCAGCAGAAGAAATTATACACAGACTGGAGAGAAGCGGCATCAAGCATGAGAACTTATACAAAGACTGGAGAGAAGCGGCATCAGGTATGAAAACGTATACAAAGACTGGAGAGAAGCGGCATCAGGTATGAGAACTTATACAAAGACTGGAGAGAAGCGGCATCAGGTATGAGAACTTATACACAAGCTGGAGAGAAGCGGCATCAGGTATGAAAACTTATACACAAGCTGGAGAGAAGCGGCATCAGGTATGAGAACTTATACACAAGCTGGAGAGAAGCGGCATCAGGTATGAGAACTTATACAAAGACTGGAGAGAAGCGGCATCAGGTATGAAAACTTATACACAAGCTGGAGAGAAGCGGCATCAGGTATGAAAACTTATACACAAGCTGGAGAGAAGCGGCATCAGGTATGAAAACTTATACACAAGCTGGAGAGAAGCGGCATCAGGTATGAGAACTTATACACAGACTGGAAAGAAGGGGCATCAGGTATGAGAACTTATACACAGACTGGAGAGAAGCGGCATCAAGCATGAGAACTTATACAAAGACTGGAGAGAAGCGGCATCAGGTATGAGAACTTATACACAGACTGGAGAGAAGCGGCATCAGGTATGAGAACTTATACACAGACTGGAGAGAAGCGGCATCAAGCATGAGAACTTATACAAAGACTGGAGAGAAGCGGCATCAGGTATGAAAACTTATACACAAGCTGGAGAGAAGCGGCATCAGGTATGAAAACTTATACACAAGCTGGAGAGAAGCGGCATCAGGTATGAGAACTTATACAAAGACTGGAGAGAAGCGGCATCAGGTATGAGAACCAATCCAAAGACTGGAGAGAAGCGGCATCAAGCATGAGAACTTATACACAGACTGGAGAGAAGCGGCATCAGGTATGAAAACTTATACACAGGCTGGAAAGAAGCAGCATCAGGTATAAGAACTTTTACAAAGACTGGAGAGAAGCGGCATCAAGTATGAGAACTTATACACAGACTGGAGAGAAGCGGCATCAGGTATGAAAACGTATACAAAGACTGGAGAGAAGCGGCATCAGGTATGAGAACTTATACAAAGACTGGAGAGAAGCGGCATCAAGCATGAGAACTTATACACAGACTGGAGAGAAGCGGCATCAGGTATGAAAACGTATACAAAGACTGGAGAGAAGCGGCATCAGGTATGAGAACTTATACACAGACTAGAGAGAAGAGACATAAAGTATGAGAACTTATACAAAGACTGGAGAGAAGCGGCATCAGGTATGAAAACGTATACAAAGACTGGAGAGAAGCGGCATCAAATATCAGAACTTATACACAGACTAGAGAGAAGAGACATAAAGTATGAGAACTTATACAAAGACTGGAGAGAAGCGGCATCAAGTATGAGAACTTATTCAAAGACTGGAGAGAAGCGGCATCAAGCATGAGAACTTATACAAAGACTGGAGAGAAGCGGCATCAAGTATGAGAACTTATTCAAAGACTGGAGAGAAGCGGCATCAAGTATGAGAACTTATACAAAGACTGGAGAGAAGCGGCATCAAGTATGAGAACTTATTATCTGCTGAATACTACAGAGGAAATTCTTTTCTTTTTGGAACACAGTGCTCTCTGCTGACATCTCTGTCCATTTTAGGAACTGTCCAGAGCAGCATATGTTTTCTATGGGGATTTTCTCCTACTCTGGACAGTTCTTAAAATGGACAGAGATGTCAGCAGAGAGCACTGTGCTCAAGATGTCAGCAGAGAGCTCTGTGTTCCAAAAAGAAAATAATTTCCTCTGTAGTATTCAGCAGCTGATAAGTACTGGAAGGATTAAGATTTTTTAACAGAAGTAATTTACAAATCTGTTTAACTTTCTGGCACCAGTTGATTTAAAAAAAATAATAATAATAATTTCCCCGGAGTACCTCTTTAATTCTGGGACAGAGAATCTGCTGAGCCCGGACGTCCCTATGAATGAGCCGAGGACACAGACCTATCTCAGGACTCTGATTTTTTTTACTCTGTGTTTCCAGTCAAATCTGAAGGCTACAAATATAAACAGATAGGAGGACGAGCGGCGCTCCCATCAGGTGACACGCTGCACGCCCGCGCACATTCATGGTGCACATTCTAGGTGTCAGTATTGTCATCAGCAGAAGAAATTATACAAAGATGGGAGAGAAGCGGCATCAAGCATGAGAACTTATACAAAGACTGGAGAGAAGCGGCATCAGGTATGAAAACTTATACAAAGACTGGAGAGAAGCGGCATCAGGTATGAGAACTTATACACAAGCTGGAGAGAAGCGGCATCAGGTATGAGAACTTATACACAAGCTGGAGAGAAGCGGCATCAGGTATGAGAACTTATACAAAGACTGGAGAGAAGCGGCATCAGGTATGAAAACTTATACACAAGCTGGAGAGAAGCGGCATCAGGTATGAGAACTTATACACAAGCTGGAGAGAAGCGGCATCAGGTATGAGAACTTATACAAAGACTGGAGAGAAGCGGCATCAGGTATGAAAACTTATACACAAGCTGGAGAGAAGCGGCATCAGGTATGAAAACTTATACACAAGCTGGAGAGAAGCGGCATCAGGTATGAAAACTTATACACAAGCTGGAGAGAAGCGGCATCAGGTATGAGAACTTATACACAGACTGGAAAGAAGGGGCATCAGGTATGAGAACTCATACACAGACTGGAGAGAAGCGGCATCAAGCATGAGAACTTATACAAAGACTGGAGAGAAGCGGCATCAGGTATGAGAACTTATACACAGACTGGAGAGAAGCGGCATCAGGTATGAGAACTTATACACAGACTGGAGAGAAGCGGCATCAAGCATGAGAACTTATACAAAGACTGGAGAGAAGCGGCATCAGGTATGAAAACTTATACACAAGCTGGAGAGAAGCGGCATCAGGTATGAAAACTTATACACAAGCTGGAGAGAAGCGGCATCAGGTATGAGAACTTATACAAAGACTGGAGAGAAGCGGCATCAGGTATGAGAACCAATCCAAAGACTGGAGAGAAGCGGCATCAAGCATGAGAACTTATACACAGACTGGAGAGAAGCGGCATCAGGTATGAAAACTTATACACAGGCTGGAAAGAAGCAGCATCAGGTATAAGAACTTTTACAAAGACTGGAGAGAAGCGGCATCAAGTATGAGAACTTATACACAGACTGGAGAGAAGCGGCATCAGGTATGAAAACGTATACAAAGACTGGAGAGAAGCGGCATCAGGTATGAGAACTTATACACAGACTAGAGAGAAGAGACATAAAGTATGAGAACTTATACAAAGACTGGAGAGAAGCGGCATCAGGTATAAAAACGTATACAAAGACTGGAGAGAAGCGGCATCAAATATCAGAACTTATACACAGACTAGAGAGAAGAGACATAAAGTATGAGAACTTATACAAAGACTGGAGTGAAGCGACATCAAGTATGAGAACTTATTCAAAGACTGGAGAGAAGCGGCATCAAGCATGAGAACTTATACAAAGACTGGAGAGAAGCGGCATCAAGTATGAGAACTTATTCAAAGACTGGAGAGAAGCGGCATCAAGTATGAGAACTTATACAAAGACTGGAGAGAAGCGGCATCAAGTATGAGTACTTATACACAGACTGGAAAGAAGGGGCATCAGGTATGAGAACTTATACACAGACTGGAGAGAAGCAGCATCAAGTATGAGAGCATATACAGAAACTGGAGAGAAGCGGCATCAAGTATGAGAATTATACAAAGACTGGAGAGAAGTGGCATCAAGTATGAGAGCATATACAGAAACTGGAGAGAAGCGGCATCAAGTATGAGAATTATACAAAGACTGGAGAGAAGCGGCATCAAGTATGAGAACTTATACACAGGCTGGAAAGAAGCAGCATCAGGTATAAGAACTTATACAAAGACTGGAGAGAAGCGGCATCAAACATGAGAACTTATACACAGACTGAAGAGAAGTGGCATCAAGTATGAGAATTATACGAAGACTGGAGAGAAGCGGCATCAAGTATGGGAATTATACAAAGACTGGAGAGAAGCGGCATCAAGTATGGGAACTTATACAATGACTGGAGAGAAGTGGCATCAAGTATGAGAATTATACGCAGACTGGAGAGAAGCGGCATCAAGCCGGCAGTGAGATTGATTTTGCTGGCATGCTGGGAGTTGTAGTTTTGCAACAGCTGGAGGCACAATGATTGTGAAGGACTGCTCTAACATAATGTTGCCCAACTGTTGGCCCAATTGCTGTTGCAAAACTACAACTTCCAGCATGCCCGGACGGCCAAAGGCTGTCCAGGCATGCTGGGAGTTGTAGTTTGGCAACAGCTGGAGGTCCACAATTTGGAGACCACTGGTATGGAATGAATTTTGACAGTAGCAGAACATTTTTGCAACGAATTTGCCATGTGTGAACAAGACCCTGAGATGAACAAGACCCTCCGGATGTTGCAAAACTACAACTCCCAGCATGCCCGGACAGCCAAAGGCTGAAGGCTCCCTGGTTAGGAAACACTTACTGAGGCTTCAGTTAAAGAATATATAGGGCAAGTATTTATTTATTTATTTATTTTTACCTGCACAGAGGCACAGAAACTTTATAGTTATAGTCTCTATAGTATTTTAATTTTAACTGTCTGGGCATGCTGGGAGTTGTAGTTTTGCAACAGCTGGAGGTCCAAAGTTTGGAGACCACTGGTATAGAGTGAATTTCTGCAACAAATTTGCCATGTGTGAACAAGACCCCCCCCCCCCTCAGATGTTGGAAAACTACAACTCCCAGCATGTCCGGGAATGCTGGGAGTTGTAGTTTTGCTACATCCGGAGGGTCTTGTTCATCTCAGGGTCTTGTTCACACATGGCAAATTTGTTGCAAAAATTTTCAGCTACTACCAAAATTCATTCCACACCAGTGGTCTCAAAATTGTGGACCTCCAGCTGTTGCCAAACTACAACTCCCAGCATGCCTGGACAGCTTTTGGCCGTCCGTGCTTGCTGGGAGTTGTAGTTTTGCAACGCCAATTGGGCCAACAGTTGGGCAACATTATGTTAGAGCAGTTCTTCCCAATCAGTGTGCCTCCAGCTGTGGCAAAACTACAACTCCCAGCAATCCCTCGTGATTCGTTGAGGTTCGTGGAGAATGAATCAGAAGGAAACAAATAATTATGAAAGTGAAGATAATTTATACATCAGTTTCCCGTGAGTGCTGATCGCTCGTGCGGCAGAAAATAGACCGAAAACCCCCAAAGTGCGGCCATGTGTCACTGGTTCTCTGTGCCACGGATTTAACCCTTTTCAGTCCAGGGTAGTGGGTGCGGTCTTTGCGCCAATTGGTGACTTATTGGTCACATTTTGTCCATGGTGTGGATTTGCAATCCATAGGGGAGGGGAGGGGAGGGGGGATCCGCATTATATGAGATGCAAGTAGTTCAGCTCACCATGCTCTGCAGCAGAGACACCTGTCAGGGGATGCTGGGAGTTGTAGTTTTGCAACATCTGGAGAGCTGGGAATCGGGGAACGCTGCATTAGACCAGGCTGGAGGCTTTAGACCTGTGATCTCCAAACTGTGGACCCCCAGATATTGCAAAACTACAACTGTCGTCATGTCAGAGCATGCTGGGAGTTGTAGTTCTGCAAAATCTGGAGGTCCACAGTTTGGAGACTGCCTCTTTAGACCATGCTGAAGGCTGTCTGGGCATGCTGGGAGTAGTAGTTTAGCAACAGCTCAAGAGTCACAGGTAGGGGAAAATAGCATTACACCATGTAGAAGGCTTTCAGGGCATGATGGGAGTTGTAGTTTTGCAACATCTGGAGAGCTATGAATTGGGGAATGCTGCATTAGACCAGGCTGATGGCTTTAGACCTGTGGTCTCCAAACTGTGTTGCAAAACTACAACTCCCAGCATGCCCGGACAGCCAACAGCAGCATCTGTAGGTCCACACTTTAGAGACTACTGCTTTAGCCCATGCTGAAGGTTGTCCGGGCATGCTGGGAGTTGTAGTTTAGCAACAGCTGGAGAGCCACAGTGTGGTGAACACCGTATTATAGATATGCAATTGGCTGTTAGGGCATGCTGGGAGCTGTAGTTCTGCAAAAGCTGAAGAGCCACGGGTTGGGGAAAACTGCATTACACCATGCAGAAGGCTTTCAGGGCATGATGGGAGTTGTAGTTTTGCAGCCTTTGAAGGTCCACAGTTTAGAGACTACTGCTTTAGACCATTCTAAAGGTTGTCCGGGCATGCTGGGAGTTGTAGTTTAGCAACAGCTGGAGAGTAACAGGCTGGTGAACACTGTATGTGACCATGCAATTGGCTGTCAGGGCATGCTGGGAGCTGTAGTTCTACAAAAGCTGAAGAGTCACGGGTTGGGGAAAACTGCGTTATACATTTGCATTAGACCATGTGAAAGGCTGTTAGTGCATGCTGGGAGTTGTAGTTACACATCAGCTGGAGAGACGCAGCTTGGAACACTATAAGACGTCTGGTACACGGAAGCACAAAGTCACCATATAAATGTATATTGTTTTGCACGGTGTATATGTCGGTATAATGTATACATCTATAGGCGGTGTAATCTGGGACACACATTGAGTTTTTGCAGCTGTTTACAAATCCATTCGGGTTCACCAGGTCACACGGTGCCGGATCTGACTGTGCCGCCTGTATGTGCCCTGATTGAAACCTCTCATATATGAGTCAGATCTTCCCACCTGCACATCTGGGGCCC